>NW_027137919.1:0-2896 GCF_003813185.1 Lentinus tigrinus ALCF2SS1-7
TGGGTTTGTTCGCGAAAGCAGACTCTGCAGAGCGTAAAACGCGTTTGCAAGAGTGTGCGTTCCCGGGTGCGGGGATGGGATGAGGGCGCAACGCAGCAGCGATGGTGGTGGTCGCTGGTCAAGAGACGAAGGCTGGATTTGGGACCAAGTAAGGTGCGCGGGTGACCACAACCCAGGGTTAGGGTCCCATCATTCTAGGGTTTATTTCGATAAGTAATTTAGTTACCTGGTAAGTACAGAATACTTACTCAAGATAATCGGAGTGTGAAAAAAGTTCCCACGTCACAGGTTGTCGTGACACTTTTTGGCGGGGAGCGTCGTACCTAAAAAATGATCACTTCGTTCCTCATCGATCGTAATTACCACTACACACAGATATAGAGTGATCTGATAGACCAAATGTCAGCATGTGAAACAAGGTGACAGAAAGCATAATACCGTTACCGGAATGTGCCAATACGCCCAAAGGAAGAGCCACTGCAGGAGTCTCTCATTGTGGTGCTCTCAGAAGAGCATAGCTCTCTTCCATGGTGGCTGCAAGCAATGTTGTGAACTCATCCCAGAGCTCAGTGTGAGACAGAGATGGTGTATCATGGTAGAAGAATAGCAATACTGCAATGGGCACAACAAGAGCACAGGCTTGGTTGAAATTGAGCACTTGTATGATATCGCAATTGACAATGTCACGCATCAATTGAAGAACGTGTTTGTACTCAGCGGGGGTGAGTGAATGCGATAGAGGTATTTCCAGCTAGGAGGGATAGGCTGTGATGAGTCAGTCTCAAAGATAGAGCAGGAGTCGTGCTCTACCTCTGGCAGCTTGCCTTGAAAGTAATATGAACATGCATGCCAGCGCTGGGTACTAGTCAATAAACGGTCATGACATCGATATGAGAGTATGATAACAACAGATACATGATATCATGCTCAGTGAGAACAGTATTACAACAGCTGGGGGACTACCAACTCCTCGAGGAGTGCATTGGCTCAACAGCGTCCATGTCTATCTGATGCCATCCTTCGTCCATCTTAAAATTGGAGGCCTCCATGTTGTCAGACAGATCTGAGAGCTTGGTGATTTTCTTTGCATCCTTGGACTTGACATACCTGGCCAGACTTCAGCTTCCAACGCACAGTATCGTGCGTGTAGTCTGGGCATTCTGTCACATCCCGTGCCCAAGTCCGCCCTGCTGCCCCTCTGACACAAACCCGACCCGACTACCCCTGAACTCCGCCCCTTTCCCAGCTAATACGTCACCACCCCTACTCCTTTCCCTCCTACCTTATCTGGACTTCCGTCCGGACTCCGATTACCTCCGACCCCCGCTCTGTCATCCGATCGTATTATGACATCAGTATCCGCTGCCTACACTTACTAGCCCAGTTCAGTTGCTTCCGCTCCGTCATCTCCACAGTGTATCCGCCGCCTATACTTACTAGTCCAGTTTATTTGCTTCCGCTCTGTTAGGACTATGCGCACAAGTCGAACTCCGAAGGGAGAGGTGACGCTCCTGCGCGAGGTGATTGCGCCGCTCCGCCGCGAGATCCGACAGGCGGGCTGGGCCAGTTCCAGGGTGGAGGCCTGGCGGCAGTACTTCGACGCTCTCCCGGAGGGTGGGTCAGAGGAGGAGTACGAGCTGTCAGAGTCGGAGGAGTCGGAGCAGGCGGAGCAGGAGGGTGAGGCGGAAGATGGGCAGGGCGGAGAGGAGCAGGGCGGAGGTGAAGAGGGTGGAGAGCAGATGGAGGTCGATGGGGAGGGGAGTAGTGCGGCGTAGAGTCGGAGTCCGATAGAGGACTCCGCTGAATAATTTTTCTTGAGTCTTGAAAAGTCCGAAAGGAAGTCTGAATCAAGGAGTGTGACAAGACCGATAAACAAGTAAGTTTGATAAGCAGATAAGTACGGAAATAAGTAAGAATAAGTATTAATGATTAAGAGCTAAGTAAGTTTGTCAAGGGGTCCGGGTTTATCCGGGTAAGAGGAATGGAAGTCCGATAAGAGTTCTTGAGCATGTCCGAGCTCCGAAGCAAGAATCCACAAAGTTTCTTCATCGGTGCCTTCATAACCGGCCCAACGGACCAGGTACAAGAGTTGACAGGTCCGACGTCGGCGATTGATCTTGGAGTCGAGGATTTCGGAGATCTCGTATTCGGGTTCTCCGTCAATGATGACCGGCGGAGGCGGAGTTTGGACACGGCCCGGAATAGTATTCGGAGTTGCGGGTTCCAACTGGGAAACATGGAAAACGGGATGAATGGCCCGCATTGAGTCGGGTAATCGGAGGGTGAAGGAGTGGGTTCCGGGCTGAGCGATGATCTCATAAGGGCCCAGGAACTTCTCCGATAGCTTCTTCGTAGGGCGAGTTGAGTGGATGTATTGCGCCTTGACATAAGTGGTATCTCCGATGCGGAACTCCGGTGCGGGTAGACGGTGCCTGTCAGCCTGAACCTGGTATCGGCCTTGGGCTTCGGAGATCCGTTGTCGGAGTGCGGTGTGGAGTTCGTCAAGGTCGACGGCGAACTCTCTGGCGCGGGCGGAGGTGAGGTCGCGTTCCGGGTGGACCGCAAGTCCGGGGTTGTAGCCCTTGTTCGCGAAGAAGGGAGAGATTCCGGTAGTGGCGTTCGGAGCATTGTTGTACGCGAACTCCGCAAGCGGAAGGAGTTTCGACCAGTTGTCCTGTTGATAGTTGCAGTAAATTCGGAGGTACTGCTCTAAGGTCTGGTTAACGCGTTCAGTTTGTCCGTCGCCTTCAGGGTGGTAACCGGAGGTGAAGTGAAGCCTCATATCGAGAGCTTTTCCGAGGGAGCGGAAGAAGTGAGAGACGAACTCCGAACCCCGATCGGAGGTGACGTGTGACGGAACTCCGTGCTTGGAGAACACATGGAGGATGAACAACTC
>NW_027137919.1:4796-5274 GCF_003813185.1 Lentinus tigrinus ALCF2SS1-7
GATGAAACCTGAGCGGAGATTCTCCTCGATGTATTCTCGGAGAGTGTCCAGTTCAAGCTGTGAGAGGGAGTAGATGGGTCCGAGGGGCGGAACTGCGCTGTCCTCCAATTCGATGCGGAGATCGTAGGGGCGGTGTTCCGGTAGGGTGTCGGCCTTCATCTTGCTGAAGACGTCTGCAAACTCGTGATACTCTTCGGGGACCCCAGGAAGGTCGGGAGGAGTGTCGGAGGTGGACGAACTCCGAGCAGTAGCGACGGAGGCGGACTTGGCCGATAGGTTGAGAGTGAAACTCTCGGAGCCCTGGAGCTTACAGGCACGCGCAAACGCGGCTGCTCCGATCAGGGAGACAGAGGGTGCCGTGAGCGGAGATTGCTCTGGCGGGACAGGGTCCGAAGGAAGTTCGGAACCGAGCGGAGGTGACGTCGGAGATACGGGACAGTCTGAAGGCGTGGTCCGGAAGTGGATGCTGTGCGTCTTC